>NW_017535864.1:179605-185374 GCF_001853355.1 Bactrocera latifrons | reverse complement strand
CTTCTTTGTTATATAATTTCACGCATCCTGAAAATCGCCGATTGCACTTTCTATACTTTATATACTCTGCGGATGGTATAACAATGCTTTCCTGATAGCAAATTCAAWAATTTCGGTGAAAAAGTGCGCCAAATACCTGACCTTAAAGCTGAAATCAGGCGTGTTCTTGTCGTTCAGTAAGACCAAAATATTTAAAAAGCTGACAGGAATAAAAAAAAAAACTTAAAATATGCTTCGCTCAGTTTATTTGACTTTGTTTACATATCAGAAGTAATTCCAGCAACCTATGACTGCTTATTATGCACGATAAATTTTTAATAATACTAAAAAAATGCCTTCGTATATAATAATCTGCAATATTAAAAGCGAGTGCAGAAAATKTTTCCACAAAAACAAAATACACTCAGTTCATATGCATGAATATGCGCCAACAACGTAAGATTGTAAAAATTTATATGCCTTCTTAACCAACACACACAAATACGCAGGCAATTACATAAAGGGCACATACAGCACCCTCACAGACAACAAAGCACTTCACCTACTCACCTACAAATTGAAACTTGCAGCACAACAAAAAACGTTAATCAGCGTAAAACAACAACAAAAAGMGTAAGCCAAAACGTCTACAGTCGGCAGCAAGCGATTCAATTTGACCTAGTTGTGCCTGTATGTATGTGCAAATATAAACACATAAATGCACCAACACACAGACACAGAGAGAAAACCATGTAAGCAATTGTTGGCTTACACATGAGTATCCATAACTGTATTTTGTACGGTTGAGAGCGCGAAAAATGAACGCCGCAACCGCCATTTTATGATGTGCTCATCAAAAGATGAGAAGCGGAAATGTGAGGCATATACTCGTAAAAGTGAAGTGAAATAACAGTAAAATTACAGGTAGAGGTTTCGSTGCTAACAGCTGTGCTTTTGTTTTCTATGGCAGCTTTTATTGTTTATGTAAATAGTTATRTATTAAAGTGCAAACATTTTTTTATTATTATCGTTTCTGTGCACCCAACACACCCATAAGTTTTGCCTCTTCGACGTAGGGMTAACTTTTAGATTGGCTTATGAGTGTTGTGGCCTAGAAGAGGACACCATAGGCCTTAGATTATGGTGCAAACTTCATTTATTTATCTATCTATCTAAGTAGCCTTGGGTCTATGATCAAAGCTAAGCTTTACAGATTCTCCCAGATTTACATTTTGTTGATTTAGTTAGCGGGTCTTAAATATAGAATATTCCGATATTTTTTTAGAGCTACAGAACATGGCAAAAGGTTAGATATAGTCGAAAAAAATAACCAAAAAATTACCCACAAATTAAGCAAAAAATTATCCAAAAATTCCCCAAAATAATTACCCAATAAAATTACCCAAAAAAAAATTTGCCAAAAATAATGCAAAAAAAAAAAATTACCAAAAAAATACCCAAAAAGTATCCAAAAAAAAAAAAATTCCCAAAAAACAACACAAAAAATTTATCCAAAAAAAAAAAATTACTGAACTTCTCTGAGTTCTAACAATGACCAAATGTCGGTGGATCTGAAAAAATGGGTACAGAATACCTTCGAAAACCTTATGCAGACAATTTTAAAAGTTATATATTATATGTCGCGAGCAATTTAAGACTAATTTTAAACAGAATRTTTTGTAAAAGCATGGTGGGTCCAGATGTGGTTTGTGTCTTTCTCTTCTTCATCTAAAGGTAACACCTTTTAGCTTTTGTCTGTAATTTTGCAAAATTGCTACTGAAGCTAAATTAAAATGGTGTCTCCCGCTAATAGCTATTGCCCCAGTTAGCTAATACTATTGTGTTTCTAAAATAACATTCTTCTGAAGTCTCTTATTTTGCTTCCTCGTTCGATTCTAAACARCAGAAAAATGCTTACGTGCCGCCCTACTTTATATTTTTCTGTTTATAAAGCTCATTCCAAGCCATTAAAGTTTAATTAAGTTGCAGAATATTTCAGCGCAACARCAACCATTGCCAGCGCTTTCACAAAATGAGAAAATGAAACAGCAACCCCATGCATGCTGAATTGAACAATAAAAACTGAAATAACATACTGTTATAATGACGGCAAATGCAAGCGAAAGTAAAAGTTATGCCCCATAAAAACAGCAACAAAGTAGCAAAAAGCAAGCAAAAATTCATAACACAAAATTTTTTGCAACATTCTACACTACCATCCTCTGTGTGAATGCTAAGCACAAGACAAATTCATTTTCATATGATAACACATAATCTTTTACCATAAACGCACACACTTACACACATATCTACCGGTAATTATAGTGTTTTCTCGATTTTTTGCGCCTCGTAACCAGCTTTTGACTTCCTCAACCGGCCGTGCTGCTAACACGCCTTGTCTCTGCCTCTCTTTCCCTGCTACTGCGCTGCCCTTACGCTGCAGCGCTTGCTTCCTTTTTCCTTTGCGGATAGCCACGTCGTCAGCGGAAGTGGTGCCGCACATGTTTGGGCCGTCAGCAATTGTCGGTGTACTTTGTAACGGTTACCTTTGTCGCTTGCCGTTTGCCGGCACATTTGTATGCTTTGCTTATGTTGGCTTAAGCGAGCATTGCTTAGTGGCAAACGCATTCAATTTTAAAATTTTTTAAATTAAATGCCAACTGTTRGCGGTATTCACAACATAGCATATTTCTCAAGTTGAGTGGAGAATTTTGTGATACTTTTGCTCTAAAAGCACCAAAGATAACACAGGGTTATACTAAAATTAAGTATTTATTATATGTGGCTTACACTTGGCACAATATCTGTTGGGCCATATTTTTTTTTAGCGCTACAGTACATGGCAAAGGATAATATATAGTAAAAAAAAGTTACCCAAGAAATTACCCATCAAATTACCCAACAAATTTCCCAAAAAATTATCCAAAAATGTTACCACAAAAAAATCCCAAAAAATTCACAAAAAAGTTACCAACAATAAAATCCCAAAAATATTACCCAATAAATTTCCCAAAAACAGTTTCATAAGAATTACCCAAGTAATTTTCTACAAAAATTACACTAAAAATTACYCCAAAAATATCCCTAAATATTTCCCAAAAAAATAGTCTATGAAAAACATTCAAATATTCATGCTTCGTTTTCGAGTCACTTACTTCAACTTTCACTCGGTATTTTTATCACTCGACKAGACTTACCAAATCCACACGCTCTCTAATAATACCATCCAGTTAATTAAACTCATTATTACACCACTAGAATATACATAGAATATTTTTTCATTGCCAACTCCACGTTGCACTAGGCTTGCCTACTGAGTAGTGGCATAATTTTTGTGTTAATAAGCTTATTATGTAAATAATGCGCTAATTGCATTTGCATTTTTCAGACATTTACATGTGTTTCATAAAATGAGCAAAAAGCGAACGGTGGACCTTACAAGCAGAGGATGGAGATGAAAGAATGGGCATTGCTAAAATAGTTGTCACTCATGGGCAGCCAACAAACATAAAATGAAGAGTGGAGAAATAAAACTGCTGGAAAAATATGCTTAAAAATTATTTCAGAGGAGTTTTTGCTTCTCATAACTCTACAAAATKCTTTGACTAGTTTCACGAAATTTTCTCGTGTTTGAAAATAAAATCACAGGAAGGTTTTAAACTTCCCAAGCTGTAGTCGCCAACCTACAAGCTGATATACTCATTCATTGAATTTTACTTCGAAATAAACTGCCAAGTCACACAGTCACTTTGCGCTCATCAAACTCTCACCAAAGTAATATAGGTATATACTGCTCCCGAATGCCTCCAGTAATTGCTGTCTGCTGGGAATCAATAATCCTTGCGCCTGTTTTGCTTACTCCTCTAACTCAATTAATCCTTTCTGTCTGACATCCTTTACCCAGGCAGGCGSCTGACCTAAATCACATTAACTAAATCTAAGAACTTTAAGACGGTCACGTGCTTGCGGCAATTATTTTATGCCTTTATGCTATTTTTCTGCTCTCAATTAAAGGCCCCGAGCTGCTAGACTACATTTGGCTGCTCGCGTATCGGTTTGACTTTTATATATCATTTGCTAGTTTATTTTCCAAGTTGTTGTTATATGCTGTACGCTGTATTGACCGTTGTTGTTATCAGTTAGCAATAAATTTCTAAGCCCTACGGCACATAAATTGAACCTTTTTCGCCATTCATTTGGGTCTCTATCGCCTTTTTGGTCATTTCCGTTTGCTGCGCCCATAAATACGCTTTCAAAGCTGTCATTTAAGACTTTTTTCTTAATTTTTGTTATTGCTGTTGTTGTGGCGACACTTTGAAAAACATTTTGTTGTAGTCATCAATTACCAATACATACATATATCACGCCAAGTAAGCTGCTGCTCTGGGTCGCTGGGTCGTATACGTAACCTTTATGCAGCATTTTAATTGCTTTGCTCTATTTAATTGAATTTTGCTTGTTGTGAAGAAAATATAATTTGCTGATGCACAAAGTGTTTGAAAATTGTTTCAAAACAAGAAAAAAGTAGTTTTCAATAATTTTTTTGACTGAAATTCAAACTTAAAGCTTTTGTTATACCCGCCCTTAATATTACATGTTTATCAACCGTTTTTCCGGCTCTTATTTTTCAACTAAAAAATGGTTTCGTAATTGAAACGTCTCCCAGTGGAGCCATTTGAATTGCTCCAGCACAGTAAAAWGTATTTTAGCAAAAACTAAGGTCGCAGAAAATCAATGTCGCCATGGGAAATATCATTCACGCTATTTATTTTCTTATTTATTGCCTTTGCCTTGAAAAAGTAAACAGCAAGACACAGTAGTACAAGAGAAGYCATGCAAGTACTAACATACAAGATTTTTTGAAAGTAGTATGTAAACGAAAAATTCGGACTCTTTAACAACTTAAACTATTTTTTATAAGAATTCTGCATACGTAATATAATAAAAAGCTAGTTATGTTACTAAATATCTTTGCTTTCTATATTCCGAACTAATTTCACTTAACTTAATTTAGGCATAAAATCGTCTTTCTATTTAAATTAAGAGAAACATAACTATATATATATRTATTATACAAGTATATACTWGATTTTGTAACCGCTTTCCCGTCTACWCTATTGACGCTCTTCTTCCACGCTTTGCGGTTTGTTGCGCTCCCATTTCTCTAACTTGTCGCGTGGCAACCAAATTCGGTCACTAGCAGCATCGTCACTGCGGTTGTGTTTTTTATCACTATGTGGTTTCTTTTACATCGTCTGTTTACCATTTTCGATGCCAAAGTCTTTTATTTTCTATGCTTTTTAGTTTTTGTTGTTGACCATATTTTCTTGCTTCTTTGTTCGTCGAAAAAAATTGATTTTACGGTTTGTCTGCCCAYTCAATGCCTGTTCTTTTCCATTTTTTATAGATACAGTGGAATTTTCCGGCGTCTATTGGCATTTGTAGACATTTYTTCCAAACACATTAGTCTGACTGGTCCCATTTTAATCCCTTGGGTATATAACTTAGACCTTTTTCTGTAAAAAAAAAACATTCTTTTACTTTTGCCTGTCACTTAAAGTGAATATAGGATGTTCTTTTATGCGCGATTGACCCACGAAGCGGCACYAAATACTCGCAACAACTTTTCGTATCTTTTTTGCAAGAAATCCTCTTTTAGCAGCAGTATTTCTAAGCCTAAACATTAAAGGCATTAGTATTTTTGTGCCACAATTGGGTTTATAAAAGCTAAGAAGTATCATTATTTTCTTATATAAAAATTAAAATACGTAAGTATTCACTTGCTGCCTT
>NW_017535864.1:170919-179519 GCF_001853355.1 Bactrocera latifrons | reverse complement strand
GACACCTGAGCGCACTATCTCCTACTCAAAAATCTCTTATGTTCGAACTACTGCAGTTGCAGCTATATTTCGAATAACTTTTTACTTAAAAACAAGAATCAGAAAAAACTACAGATTCATATTTTGGAAGCACCTGTATTATTCCTTAAATTGCACCGAGATTCTTTTTCTTGATCAAACTTCCTAAGCTGTTTTACTACACATGAAGCCTGCAGCTATCTCCATTCCTTTAAATAACTCGAATGTAAAGTTACTTAAGTAAAGACATTTTCGATAGCGGAGACCTAAACCACACACCTGAAACAATGTTTCTTAATATCTACTGACTTCAACTTTAATTGTACCATCTGTAATCATGATTGTTATTTATTTTGAATTTCTTCACCAGTAGTAGTTGAACCTCGATCTAAACAGCTGATCTACGCTCTCACCATGGCGCTTTTTTGATCCCCAAATTTTTCATTTCCGCCAGATGGCGCTGTACACAGTTTTTTTTTTCAGCATCAGCGTAGAGAGTTCGCTTGCTTCTCAAACCTTGTAGTGTTTGTGAAAATTCTTTTATAAATCATAGACCACCATCCATGAACGAGCATTATGCAGCACAGCTTAAGGCCTTGTTGCCAACAGCAACGCGAAAAATGTTKGGAATTTTGTGACTTGATTTGCCTTTGCGCCCAAAAGCCGCTTATATTGTTYAATCAAAATTGTTGCACCAAATGCGTACAGCACATAGTAATTAACTGCAAATTGGAAAGGCTACCTTAATTTTGAAAATAATTTTGCAGTGGCATTTAAATTATGCAAATCTGTGTGGCTTTAAATAAGCGACGCCAGCGACAAGGTATTATGCAACATGAACACACACAGCTAGTCATATAAAATGCTTGCCACCAGCGGTCACCAACACACCCACACACACTACTAAAGTGAGGCATGTCTGTCGCGTTGTGCGCAATTGCAGCTGTGCGCTTGCATGTGGCAAGTTATTATACGATTGCACATAATATTTAAGTGCGTACATGCCACACGTGTTAATTTACAATTGCCGCGCGGCAAATAAATGTTAAATTAGCCAACATTATAAATTTGARTGCGTTTGTAATTGCATTACCATTTTTCACGTGCGCTTATAAACGGCGACGTCKGTGTGCCTTTGAGTTGAATGCGTGTACGCCGTCTGTATGTGATGTGACTGTGTGTGGRTTTTGCAATTGCATTAGCTGCACTTTCATTAAAATCATGGTCATAATTTAACTTTTATACCGATTCAACCGTTTCATGGTCGTTTCTATGCAATGGATACACGCATCGCCGGTTAAAGCAGTCGAAAGGCAGCGCACGTACACACACATATGTGGCTTGCAATACATAAACAACACACACACAAATATTTGGGTGCATTTGYGCACGTTGCACGTCAGCACTTGCCWCAGGCTTGCAGCAAAAATAAAAATAAGCAACAACAACTACATATATGGCTTTGCTTTGGTCGCCATGTATTTATGCAACAACTAAAGTCCATCAACAGCAGCGGCCGCAGCAACGGATTTTATTTTACCGAGCACGTGCCACATCGCTACTCGTGGAAATATGGCGAGTGTGTGCTTTGTTTAGCTAAAAGTAGCTTGCACCCAGAGAGTAATAGAAGTGATCTGCTGGAAGCGGTACGTAAAGCTGTGAACGGCAAAGTCAAGCGAACTTTTAGCACTCACCTAATGTCTCTTAAGTTGGAGCAATATGACCCGTGGAATGCGTCCCATCTCATAATAATGTGAATAATGTTCCAGCGTCTCAGAATTCGCCCCTGCTTTGCATTCCGCTGACCTCAGTTTTCACATTTTCTGTATATTTGATCTTCAGGGGCAGGTGCCTTGTGATGACTCCTAAAATGTCACTAAACGAGCTTCTTGATCTATCCACTATCAGCACTACCACTAAGTATATATGCTATGCCTTTTATTCCTCACGCTCCACGAGATAAGGAGCTCCTGTGACCTCCATTACCTCAAACAACCATTAAAAAAGGTGGTCAAGGCAGCTTAAAGGAACCTGCTAGCTCGGCTACTTTTTCATTTCCTTCTATTCCTATATGACTGGGTCCTCCAGTTCCTGTTTCACCCTTCGATCCGTTAGTCAATCTGTAGGTCAAGTCAATGGAACTGTCATTCACGGAACTGTTGCTTCAATCTTCTCTACTGGGGAATGAAAATTATCTATTTACTTCCTCGTGGGTCTTTTTTACTTGGTCACAGTGTCAGTTTAACTCGAGTTCATTAAAAAAAACCAAATAGAGTTGGCATGACAACATTTTGAATAAAAAAAACACTAATAAGACGAAAAGTTGTTTAACGATTATTGGATATCCAAACATAAGTCTGATATGTCGAGTCAAGATCATACTTTATATAGTATATAGTTTTTGTCACAATTGTTCATATGGTTAAATGCCTGACTACCACCGGTAGAGTTATTGGTTAAAGTAACGGTTAGTCAGAAAAAAGTATAAAATTTAAGAAATATATTTATCCAGCTAAGATGATCGCTTGTAGCCAGTTAAACAAATAATATGCTCTGCGATTTTCGAAGCTTTACAATATATCAACAAGCAAATTAAACTCTTCAAACTAAACTGACCTATGTTCCCCAAAAATACCAGAAACACCGGTTTTATATCGGAAATGTACCTGAAAAATGTACCGGATATAAAAAAGTAATATATATATTCCTGGGAAGGAAAATACCCACTTCATTCTTTTTGTTGCTATACTCCAACAAATTTTGTGCACTGGGTGTGCAACATTACATTCGATGTGAATTCAAACTGCATCATTTACGAACAGCTAATGCCAGCACTACACGCTACACACTAGCCAAATGTGTAACATTAAATAAATTATGCAAATGCATGTGTATGAATAAATAAAATAAGCGCATACATTTATTTATTTATGARCCCTTTTAAATATTCACATTGTCATTGAGGCTGACGTAGCTACAACAGCAATTAAAACCACATTGGCGCTAAAAAGCAATACAATAAAGCTGCTATTACACGAATTAGGCGCTTGACAAAAGCATGCGAAGAAAATGTGGCAATATGTGTAAAAATATATAAGYATAATCTATTTGTATAAATTTAATGCGCTGACACACTCAAACCGAAAAATTCAAATGGCAAATAGATTTGCTAAAAATTTTGCTGCTAATGCAAAGCCGTGTTTCCACACTACTCACTTTATTTGTTGTTGTTGCGATATTTCGTACTAAATTGTTATGCTTTGCATTTCCCCGTTCGTCTTTTTTGCTAAACTGTGTTCATTTTGCCGCTGGCAATCACACGTTACGTGTTCACGTGCATCATTTATAATTTATTAAATGTTACGTATACGCCATGTACTCATCTAAACAAAATCAGGCATTTAGTGGATTTGTTAAATAAATAGTTTGGTTTACAGCACAGCAGCGCAATTGTATTTATGGAAATGCTTGTAAATTTCATGCAATTATTTTACGGAATTTAAATGCTCGYCACTGTATGTATGCGCGTATGTGTGCTTGTGCTGTTAAATTCATGGATATTTTTAATGAAAAATCAGTCGTGCGGAAATTCACATATATCACTTTAKATTTTTAATGCGTTTCTATGCGTAAAAAGTGAAGTTGGCTGTGAAATCAATGTATTTAATTTGAAATTTTATCGGAAAGAATTGGAATTGTAATRCCTAACTCTATTTTGTTTGAATAGGTATACATAATATTAGGTTGTCAAAAAAGTCTTGGTATTTTCGCTAGTTGGCGCTTAGAGCGCGTAGTTCTAGTTTTATTCGTCGCATCGGGTCACGCCTTAGCTTTTTGGAAAGCTCATTTCAAGCATGGAGCAAAATAAAGAGAAAAATCGGGATATTTTACAGTATTACTACGATAAAGGTAAAAATGCATCTCAAGCTGCCAACAAAATTTGTACAGTTTATGGAAACGATACAGTTTCCATTTCCACCGCACAACGATGGTTTCAACGTTTTCGTTCTGGTTTAGAGGTGGTCGAAGATGMGCCACGCTCCGGAAGGCCTGTCATCGAAAATTGCGATAAAATGGCTGAATTGGTCGAAATAGACCGGCATAGTAGCCGGGCATGAGTCATCAAAAAAAATTTTGTGAACAATTGAAAATGCAATAAAAATACCGCAAGACTTTTTTGACAAACCAGTATTAGCATTCTAAACTCATCCTAAAAGTATGCCAAGGTTTTGTATCAAAGCGCCAGATATATACTGCCTACATTAAGGTGCTTCAAGAGATAGAGACTTTAGTCAAAGCCATGAATTTAAGGTAACTTCAATAGTATTTTTCTCATCCATTAGAATGTTGTGAATTATAGTATATGGGTATTTATGATTTAGCTACTTTCTGTTTCCATCACCTACCGCGCCCGCTGAAATGAATTTTCTTGGGAAAAATAGAAATTTTTGTGACCAAAATCAAATTCAAGTATATTCGGATTTCAATTCAAGCAAACTATAAATTTCGTAATAAATAAGCGCKTATGCTGACCTAAATTTAGGTTCACCAATACCAATCATAAAAACTCACGTCACACTACATTTGTAATCAGAGAGAATAAAAACGGTACACTGATTGGTCAACTGATTACTTACCCGCTAGCGCAAAGATAACGTCACAGTTTTTGATTGCACAGAGAAAGGAAACATACAAAATATTATATGAAGTCATGAATTAAATAAAAAAAAGTGTGGTACACAAAAACTATGCGTACACGCTCTTATCAAAAMTACACGGACACGAAATGAATGCCTGCAAAAGAACTATACCCCAGTGTTAAAAATTAATTAAAAAATGTWGCAACACATGACATAACAGTAAAAAATATAATATATAAAATAAAATAAGATTTACATTGCAATAACTCACTTAGTATGTGTGCGAGATACGCTTGCACGCACATAAAGGCACAGCTACATAAGTGAAGTCAATCGCTGGCACTGCGCCGAATTGTGACAGCTGTCATGTGCTGGCCACACAACTTGCAAAAACGAATGTCGATCACTGTGCTAGCAAAAAATGGTAGCAAAAGTGGGCATTTGAGGATTCTGTCGGTGCTTACGCTGAAGTGGTTGTAGCATGCGATGCGAATATTATTGATAGAGAATATGTTTGCSGCCAATACCGCCACAAAACCTTTTTTACTGACATTTCAACCACAGAGCCATCAATAAATAATACAAATTTTRAATGAAATTTTCGTTTATAAATACTTTATTTTTATCGATTATTATTGTCGATTTTAGTTTATTTTACTTTTTGATTGTATTTTATTTTAATTTGAATAAAAATTAAGTTAATTTCATTTAACTAACTTTGTACCATTTATTTATGTGCGCTAATGAATATGCAATGATTTTTACTTTACAAAAATTTTTTTGTTCCAATTGAAGCCTTATCTCTCAAATTTTGTTTTTAAACAACAGAAAGCATTATTACTGTGTCAAAAAAGAGTAACAGTTATTTATAGACAGAAGTTAGAAAGTCTAAATGCTTTGATTTCATTTTAAGAAAAACACCATTTCATTTTATAAAACGAAATGTGTGATTTTAGGCGCGGAATAATATTTTTTAACACTTTGCTTTATGTATTTAGTAGCATATTCACATATATACATAAATATATTCAACATTTTTCTCCATTTATCTTTCTGTAGGGATGTGTATAAATCAGAGAGTGTTAGTACCAATAGCTTTCGAATCCTTTTATTATTTTTTAGCGTCTATTCTCATAGTGTATACTCCCCGCTAGCTCTTAGATTATTTATTTTACATTTATTTTATCTGTACACTTTTCACTCTTTACTTCTTTATTTTCTTGCATTGATTGCAATTTAGATATTTCCAAAGCGTCTGCGGGCTTATGCCATTGTTTAAACTTTTATGTGCCCGCATACAAGCGCACTAACACATGGCAGTAACRTTTTTAAATGTGTTTCCGGTAACGTGCTGCGCATTTGCGGCCATTTAAATATATTATTTAAAAAATCGAGTCTAGACTAGTCCATGCAATTTACATGAAATGTCAATTTAACTGCGGATGTGCTGCGATATAGCCGCACGAGTATAAATGACAATAAAAGTACCTGAGCATAGGCAATACACTTGCCGAACGTGTTTGACAGTTAAGCGTMTAAAAATAAATAATATTTTCGAATTTTTATGACTGACAATATAATAATTCGGTGGCTGAGCCACTTTTTTGGGTAATTTTTCTATTTTTCTAAGGAGTTGCCATCGTATTTGTACAATCATACACTTTTCTCCCGAAATTTAAATTGCTTTACTATCTCATATGCCTCAAAATTTGGATTTTACAAAGTTACAATGCGCTTTGAGGTTATGTCTGTAGCGGCTCACTTAGTTTTGTATTCATAAGTTTTTTAAAGAATAAGAGGTAATGGAGAATAACTAAGACCGAAATATTCAAAAATTTCTTAATGTGCWCTATCATATCGCCTCAATTTTCATCTGTTCCTTTTTAAAGACTGCTGTCGCACAAATTATTCTACATATATCATACCTAGAATAGTCGTTTAAGAGATTTTTGAGGTTAACCATCCAACTCATCCAACTGTTTCATTCCAAATTCACATGGGCGCTCATTGATTTCTTAGCTATACCATTTCAAGCACATAACCCTCTATGCTGAAGTTCTAGCTTCAGCTCATGCCCAATATATTGAGCCTTAATTAAAATGTTCAATCAGAAAATATAAATAAATTGAGTCTTGCATCCCGATCTAAGACCTGTTATGCCCTCCCCTTTGTCAAAACAAATCACATAGCACCAGAACACTAAAATTCCAATCATTATGAAAGGTCATTATGAAAGGACACTTCTATAGAGTTTATCTTCAGATGCTTGGGAGTTTCCGTCTCCGCGTCGCTGAATCTCAAGCCAACCAAGACATTATCATTTATCTAATATGAAAAGACAGAAAATTTAGCTTTCAGCTGATGTTCTAATGGCCGTCGACTCACAGAACCATTACTTCATTATTCTGTATTGGTGAATGAAAACGTCAAAAGGAGAAATAGGAACAAAAGCAGTATTCTTCTGTAGAGAGCCTACAAACCTCTAGTAAGGCAATCCGTAGCGCTAATATCAAGTTTGACTGCGTTTGTGAAAGTGGGCAATAACGAGACACTCACCAAATAGATCGGTTAAAATCTTCTGGGCACCCGGTCATATAAGAATTGAAGGAACTGGAAAGATCCCATYTTCAGAAAAGTGAAAAAGTAAAGTCGGCGCAACACAGAGCATGCGCGGAGGATAATGACACACCGGAACATTATTCATGCGAAATTCAATTCCAGCCGTTATTATGAGATGGGACGCATTTCACGGTTCCGAATTAAGAGACATTGAGCCGCTGGATGGAAAACAAAACCAAATCAATTGAGTAGCTGGTTAAAGCATAACGTCGGGAGCACAATGGTCTCCCTTTTCCTCAAACCAACCAAAAACTGGATAAAAAGGATGAATTTGTTTCCGATTTCTTATGTAAATTTTTTTTTTTTGCAGCAAATTCATTCCACAGCAAAATATAAACTACTTTAAAAATCCGTAAAAGCTTAAACAATAACGGTGCTAAAAAGAATCATCAATTTAACTTCCAAGTTTCGTTACAGCATAATATGGATTATAAATGTTCCTATAAAACAGTGTTGCACCTAAGCTGTTGAGCTATAAAGCGGGCGGTGCAATCACTTTTCACTTCTTACATATTTCTAGCAGTGATGTTACTTCATAAATTCTTCTGAATTTGAGTTAAATAAAACCTTCGCTTTTGAGCGATCTTTGACGCCCTAAACCCCTCTTTTGGATGCGCCACTGATTAAAATACTATTACTGCACTAGTTTTATATACAGTATCTTTCTTCTTCTTACCTTTTCTAGCACTAATCGCCGTATTTCAATTTGTCCTACTTAACCAACTACTCACAGCTGAATTAAAGAATGACAAACTACTAAAATTAACAACTTTTCAAATTCACTCTCACTGTTTGCTCCCAAACCATGGCTCCAACTACTCAACAGCAAATAAAGCATGAATGTATTTGAAAATAAAATAAAAAAATATAGAAAACCGCAAGCAAGTGCGTGCAACTTTCGTTCTTSCTATTTTTCATCGCCGTTTTTTATCTTAATTTTATTGCCAAAGTGAGTTTATAATAAATGACCTACATTTTTTGATTTATGTGCGCTACTTGAAATTTCTTTTCTATTAGCCGCCCAGCTATGAGCGCACGAAGCCACACTAAAATAATCAACGAGAAAACGGCGCGGAATTTTCGACAGTATTTATGTGGTTGTTGCTGAATRTGCGAATATTTTTTTCGGATTTTATTTAAATTTCGATTTACATTTTTTCGGACTTTTTTATATTTTTTATATATACGGTGTATGTATATATGTATATGGCTATATACTTCAACTGAAGTTGTATGAATAAAAGTTTTAGCTACAACTTTTGTAAATGATTAATTTTATTTTTGTATGTTTTCTCCATGTTGTTTTCTGTTTATTTATTTATT
>NW_017535864.1:162417-170844 GCF_001853355.1 Bactrocera latifrons | reverse complement strand
TTTTTTTTTTTTATTCGAAAATATTGTAAATTTTTCCACTTGTGCCCATTTATTTGCGCCATCGCTGCTCGGCTTGCTGCTGGTCACTCAGCTAGCCAATGAGCCGGTGCAGTAAAGCTTTGTGCCTGCCGTTAGTTAGTCGGCCAGCTGACCAGCCAATCAGTGAAGCAGCGAGTTGGCCGGTAAAGCGGGCAATGGAATTGCTGTAGACGCAGTCAATCTCCACGTTTAGCCAGCAGTCATGATGCTCGTTGAGCGCTCGTGTAAGTCAGCTTTGCCAGTCAGTCGGTAAAGCTTCATTAGTACTTGAGCGCAGCGGCTGTTTTTGTCGAAGAATGGAAAAAGTTAAACTTAGGCATGTAAAAGGGCAAACGTTTGGTTTCATACAATTTTTTAGAAATATTATATAAATATATATTTATTTCAAAAATTTGGTCGAAACTAAACCAGTTAGTGTTAGTTTCTTATAAGGCCTTCAAAATATACCACACATTGTCGAACCAAACTTAATTTTCTATAACTCAAATAACCTCAAAACTTCTTCAATCAACATAACTTTGCTTCATTTTATCTTTTGACCGAATAAATTACCCGAATAGGAATTCATGAAAGACATATTTATATCTGAATATTTTCTCACCGAACCCAATAACTTAAAAATGTGTGGAACGTAACCTAAAAATTAGTTTACTGAACCCTATTCCTTGTGAAATTCTTGCTAATTGGATAAATTGGATGAAACTGAGGTGGACTTATCCAAGCGTATCATGCTAGACTGCTCGACCTTTGCGAGTTCGAGGTAAAAATACTTTAAATCTCACACCTACAGACAATTAGGAGAAAAAAGGGAATAGAAATAGGACACTTCAGCAGATTTGTGGAGGCTTAAGCTTAGCAGACTTTAAATCGAACTATTAGAGATATTTCGATCTAAAAGAGRCTATCCAGTCCAATTTTTCTCACAGCTAGAGCACAAAAAGATAGAATGACTTTGCCTTGTCATGACCGCACACCATCACCACGCACCCTGTATGCAAGTATACTTTCGCCCAGCAGCCATAGCAACCCAACAAGTGTTGATTTGTCGGTCCTTTGCAACTACCAGCCAAAGTTTATACCTGGCTGGACTATTATTGCCGCATTTTGTTGTAGTCTCTTTTATTATTTGCTTCGCTTTTAGTCTATGCTATGCAGTTGCTTTGTTCCGCTGGAGTTACGAATTTTTAATCTTCATTGCCGCATTTTTTGCGCACAATTGACCATTATTTCTACTTCAGTTGCAGGAAAGCGAGGCAAAAACTTAACGGTATTTACATATAGATGAACTGCAAACATACCTTTACTGTACATAAATGTAACTATTAATGTGTGTGCGGAGAGCTGGAAACCCCTTGCTAGCTCTTGTGMTTTCTTGCCTAGTGGAGGAGCAAAGATTCTACGCTTTTTGTTCTCATTTCGTGTGATTGCAGRCTCGTTTTCCTCATAAACTTTGATTAGAGTCGCAATTCCTCGCGCCTACTTTCATAGGGCATACCTTTTTACTCTAAGGGCACAATAGTCGCGTTGCAAAACCTCAATTTTCTACTCTTTTATTAGTATGTAAGCCAGGCAGTTTAAGTTACTGATATATCGGAAACTTTGCTTAGTAGAGTAGATTAATAGAGCTTCGTGAGATCGGATATTAAAGAGAGTTATTAACATAATCATCTAAACTKTTCGGGATACATTTTTTTTCAGTAGAAGTAAGTCACGATCCCCTAAAGTTCATCAATATAAAATTCTTGTGATTTTATTAAAATTAACCACAGTGTTTGTTCGATTCGCTACTCTCTAACAGCGCCAGCAGCTCAAACTCCACAAAGCAAACGAGACTCACATTTCATGCTCTGCATCTGTCACTAGTCTTAGTGGATAGAAAAGACTTCACTAATTATTTATAAAATAGTTTTTTATGTGATAATCTGTGTCAGTMTTAACCAAGTCTCTCTTGGGTTTCATATTTAAGAGACTCTTAGCTTCTGGTAGTTATTTTTGCTGTATGATGATGTATTGAATTTTAAATGAAAGGTTATTGTTTCAAGAAATTAAGATATGTGCTCTCTGAACACACAAGTGTTACAGGATTGCATTGCATGAATATATCCCAATTTCCAAMTAAGCTTATAAGTTATATTTAATTACTATCCCGCATCAATACRCGTAGTCCACGCATCAACTATTCACCGGAGACTCATAAAGACGGGATTCAACTGCCGACGTTCTGCAATCTCTTTTTGAGTCAACGAATGAGGAAATAGGAAACATGTATGGGCGAGTGTGGATCAGTGGCAGACCATCATTTTCTCTGACGATTGCAAGTTTAATATTTTTGGACCGAATACATTCCGTATAGAGAAGGACAAGCGGGTGAATTCAACTTTAATATTTGTGGATCTTGATGGCATCCGTATAGAGAAGGTCTGGCAAACAGTTCAGCGGAGWATTCCTACTAAAACAGTACGGAAGTCAGTAAGCTGAATGATCTTTCCAGTCCGCGAAACACTTTTCACTAGCACTTTTTGAGTTGGCCTTCAGCTCCTACAGTGGATCCTCCTTCGGGAAATTTGATTGCAATTTTCAGTTGCTTTTTTGTCTTTCAAGAGAAATCTTAATATAAAATTCTTTAAGTTTCTGCAAATTCATTCAATTTGCCTACTTTCTCGCAAATATATCTATATTTCAGTGTTAATAAATTTTCTAAATATTTTTCAGCTTACTCGCAAATGGAACAACTATTCAGCACTTAGCCGTCACGCTACGGCTCCTTTCTTCCGACAGCTGCTACATATTATTGCAGGTAAATCGTAAACACGCTCTGCTATGTTGTTCCCCTCATAACACTGTTGCTGCTTTAGCCTAGCTGTTGAGTTTACCTTCTCCCGCATTCTTCTGGCTTCTATTTAGGTTAAAATCTTTTCGCAAAGTGTCCTGTTGTTGTCTTACACACAATTTAATATTTCCTGCCTTACACATTTTTCAAGTTTTTCTCCCGCATGTTTCGTAAACGCTACTCCGTTGTTATCATATTTTGTTGCGCTTCATAATAATAATCATAATTTGAAATTGCTCATCTGCATCTACCATTGGATTAACTCTGAATTACAACATTAACAAGCAATGACACGCAACAATGAAGCGATTCATGGGCTGGATCACCTGGCGGTCGACCTGTARGCGACTATGCGCATTTTCACCTCASTGCACAGCGCTTAGCGCGAGTCCAGCCGTGCCAGCTACCACTGCAAGCAGTTCACGAAAGAAAGTGCTCGCGTAGTTACTTACCTCGCGCTTTACTTCAGTTGGTACATAAAGCCAGCACTCCCTCCAACAGCTCGTTAAAATCTCAATTTTTATAAATCTTTTAGACAATTTTTTATTTCGTCTTTATAACGGCGCTGCCGAGCACTCACTTGCAAAATTACCGATTATTGTCACATTTACGTAAAGCCACAATATCAATAAATGGCTTGAGCTACCAAAAAAAGTAATATTGAAGAAGAAATTGTTATATAWTATTAGTTGTTTTGGGCTTAACATTTAATGCCTGGCAACTGCCCTAAATTGGCCTAAAGTGCCATTTACATATGCTTATTTATTGAATTTAACTTTTTATGGTTTTGAGTTTGCCCKTGAAAGCCATTTTTACTTCTAATAAAAAGGCGGGTATATTTGTAATGTCTTTGTTCGGTGCGCAAGCCGACCCAAGTAAAGATCTTGTATGGAGTATTTTCTATCTAGGAAGGGGGTTATAGCTTCAGTGCAACCTAAATTACCGGCGTCAGTCGTTCTTCCTCYTCGCTGTTTGGCGCCAATTGGAGATTCCAAGTRCAGCCAGATCCTCTTCTCAGCCTATACCGGGGCTTTAGTSTKTYACACAGCACGCTTSATAGAGCCTTATATGCAATATTAGGAGACTAATCCCACGGTAGTTGAGCCAGTTCTTAAAGAGCAGCAGCTTAAAGCTTCTTAAAAGTTTTAAATAATTAARTTTCCACTTTGATTAAATTTTTATATACGGCACAAATTTATTCTCAAAAGCATTTCAGTCAAACTTAATGCCTTTTAAAACACAAACGCACAATTGCTGGCGAAACACAAAAAAATATTAGTACTACATAAAAGCGCCACTGTTATGATTATATTTTTTTCCGCCGTTTAAAAATATTTAAMAAATTTTGTTTTCTCACCAGTGTGAAAATGGTTTGCACTCAACATTAATAGCCGCGAATGCAATTTATGAAAATTACTTAAATGTCAGGCGGCAATGGAGCGCGCAGCGCTTGTGTTTGCAGTTATTAAAAACAAGTTTTTTTTTGTTGCAAATAGTGTAAGCGCAAAGTACATRCACGCG
The DNA here is from genome assembly GCF_001853355.1 of Bactrocera latifrons. NCBI lineage: Eukaryota > Metazoa > Arthropoda > Insecta > Diptera > Tephritidae > Bactrocera > Bactrocera latifrons. The sequence goes on along the minus strand of NW_017535864.1, from coordinate 166,454 downwards.
CGTATCACACAGAAATATGTTAAAAACTACAACAACAAACAATTGTTGCAGTGCCTGAAGTTTGCGCAGCGCCACAGCTGATGTGTCGGAAAAAGTGCTTCAAATACACTCATATTTCCACGCTCGCCGRAGTTTAGTGTGGATAGTTAATTTTTGAGGATTCTCTAATTTTTTGTTATTGCACTCGCTGAATTCGCTTGTTTAGTGTTAGCGGCCTTTTGCATTGCTCATTGGTTTAAAATATTTTAGTTATGATCAGTTTTTCACTTCTCTTTGAAAATTATATAGTTACTATASTAAAGTTTATTGTACAGTTATTTTAGTATTATTCATTTTTTCGTTGTGCTATTAAGAGAGTTGCTTACTTATTTTATTAACAAAGTGAATCCAAAACAGTAAATTTCGCAGTCACTGCTGGTAGTTCTCGGGTTAAGAGAGTTGCTTACTTATTTTATTAACAAAGTGAATCCAAAACAGTAAATTTCGCAGTCACTGCTGGTAGTTCTCGGTTTTCAAATCGTTCGAAATCATCTACGTTAAAATCGGGAAATTCAAATTTTTACATTTCSTTCGTGCTATCTACCAATTCTCCACAGGTTCATGAAAAATTCCCCATATGTCATCTTGACTAACCTGCACATGCAAATAAATCGGCGTAGAGGTGGCAGCTGTAAAGCCATTTAAAATTGAATTAAAAAAATTGTTCTTATTTGTTGTTTTTTACATATTCTGCGCAAATATTTATTTTRCGAGAATTCTTTTCACACACCCATACTAAGAGCAGCAAATTTCAAATAAAAGTGCGCTGCCACTATAAATGTATATAATTTTCCGCTTTAATAGCTGATAAAACTTTCACATTCATTTTCAGGGCAATATTTCTTATTCTTTTTTTTTTTTTTTTTTTTTTTTTTTTTTTTTTTTTTTTTTTTTTTTTTTTTTTTGTTTTGAGTAATGGAAATTTTTATATTTTTTGCGCTAACTTTTGCCATTACCGAACCATACGACAAAGGTGGCGATACCATTGGTGGATGAGAAGGTGTATTTACGTGATAAAAGAACCACTGAAAGCTTATGATGCTAGTCTGTGTCTTTAAAAGCRTATAACTGTTTATTATTTTAGCGGATTTTTTTGCGCGGCAGTCATTAAAAATAAACTGTAATTGCATCTTAAAGCGTTAAGCTGTTAAAACGAAATGATTATAAAAGGAGAATAGAGATGAAAAGAAAAAGTACGCAAAATAAAGRAAGGTATAATAGTAGACAACTGAATATTAAGGCGAGTGGCTTTTGATAAAGAATGCTAACATAATTTTTTATGAAGAAAGTGAATATTATTAATATTTTTTTCTGGRAAAACAAACAACATACGAAGCTTCAGTTAGTGAATATTGTGSCTGTAGCTTTAAGYCACTTTTTTATTCAAAAAAGTTTTRCAGCATAAAAACGGAAGTTTTTTGATACCACTCAGTCAACTTGCTCACCTGCGCAGCATGCAAACTTACACAAAGTAAAGTACCACTCGGCAATAACCGTAAATGGACAGTCTTTATGATAATGCATAGTGGCGATTTTGTAAGAAAAACATTTTTAACAAATTTCTGATAAGAAAAAATGTCAGACACACACATTCAACTGGCTTCCTAATCCAGTAAGATGCAAAAATATGTAAGAAGACAAAAGTGGCTCTGGACACAGCTGTATTTACCAAAGAGGAAATGATTAGCAGATTCCCTTATTCTTAAATGTATGCAGCGCGYACTTTTATACTTGCGATGTGTTTTTAACTTGTTCTTCTTGGAGATTTTAAGTGACATAGATATTTGCTGGTAAATGAAAAAAACGTTGCCTACATTTGGGAGCAAAGGTAAAATTTTTTTCGTGTTGGGCCTGGATGTAGGTAACGTTTTTCTCATTGAAAAAACTTTTTACTTTTTTAAGTTACTTAGACTTGTATTTTAATAACTTATAATTAAGCGGAGAAAAAATTTGTTACTAAAGTCAGTAGTTCCCTGGCCATAGTGAAAATGAAGGCGATTGTTCGAGAAARTGCTCTTTTTTAACGTTTTTTTCTTAGAAATTTCAAGTGACATAGATAATTTCTGGTAAATGGAAGAAAGTTGCATACATTTGGGAGCAAAAAAGAAATTTTTTCGRGTTACGTTAGTTACTACAGTCGGTTTCCTACTTATAGCGCTATACGAAGTCGGTGGGTGCAAGAAATTTTTGTTTTATTTCTCGAAATTCTTAAAGACCGGATCTATTAAGCAGTCAGAAAAGAAAGGAATTTTCAAAATGTACACACGTATAAATTARAACTCCCAGACACGCTGGAGGAACACTTGCAGCACACACCACATTTAGCTCCAATAATCCTCTTCATGCAAATCCAATAGATTTCAAGCTAATCCCTTAACATTTCAAGAAGCTAAACAAGCACTTCCTCAACTCACATACACWAACATATACGCCGTTATTTACTTATATGGCAAATGCACACGCGCTGCRTTAATAATGCAGTTAAAGTGCCGCCGGCAGCGCAACTTCGCTGCATACGTGGCATCAAGCGCGATTTGTTACSCAATAAAACTGACTGCCATGCCATCAGCGCTGCTGACACGTTGTTGCCGCCGCAGATGACTGATGTTATTTACAATATTTGATGTATGCGATTATAGTTCTTATTTTTGTTGTTGCTATTGCCACGATTTCCATTTGCTTCAACGAATACACGTTTCTGGGTTGTTAAAGCGCATTTGTGGAGGAATTTTTATTGAATTGAGTTGGTTTGAGATTTTGAAGTGTCTATAGAGGCATCGAATCAGCTTCGTATAAAAATTGAGTACAGGATTTAAAGACTTGTYGAAAGTCTGCGCTCTGCTAAATCTAGTTATTTAGTTTTGAGATCCGATCGAGTATCAAAATTTCTTACGAGTACTTGTACTTTTTAAGATCTCGTGGAATTCGAGGTTTTTACTTACGGGAACAGGTTAACCCGAGTTATATTTGGGTTTCCACCAACTGATATATGTTACAAAATAAGTACAAAGCTGCTTTGAGAAAATAATCTAGTTMAGAGCTGGCTGCTATATACTCGCAGTATCATCCATTAATATACATATATTTTATAACATTTCAACATTCAGAGAGTCTTAAAAGTTGCTCATAGCTATTTGAATATGGTTAAGTTAGCTGAATATCGATCCTAATAGGGATGATACTYGGAAAACGACGGTTCCTTAAACTATTAAATAATAGATCTCCCCCCAAGCTCCGACTCATTTGGGCCTCTTCTTCAGCGATTCCTCCCTATCCACATATCCCTTACCGGTATCTGAGCCAAGAAGCCACACGCCTAGAATATTTTAATATGATCTGCAAACAAATATTTTCATTCAATCCTCGCTTTAAGTAGTTTCCTCAACATAAACTGTCTTCGGTAAGCAAAATTGACTTCTGCAATCGTTTCTGCTTGCAYTTCGCTACTTTTTTGCTTATAGTTGTACTCGCTTCTAACCAGCTGCTTCTAGCTCTAAGCACAAATCGTCATTGCCATTTGCTCCGTGCAGCACACACCTGACAACTGTTATATGATAACTTAACAACGAAGCTATCACGAAGACAATAACAACATAAAAACAACAACTCTGTTGACAGACCGCACGCAGGTGTGCCTTTTATCATGTTTATCACTTGTTTAGCACTTCCCACAATAAAGTTACCGTTACGCTACAACGCGACTACAATTTAGATACTTTGACATATTGTTTTTGTTGTTGTTATTGATAAAGTTGCGAAAAAAATTTCAGAACAGGTGATGTACTTACAATAACAAATTCTTCAATATTTTTGCATACATATTTTAACTGCGGCAAATGAGTGGCATTAAGTACATTAGGGTGTTCGGTTTTTCTCAAGCTAATTTTTGAGGTGTCCCTCGAAGCTTCAGTTCTCGACCTAATTAATAAATGTACATAAAATACAATATTTTGAATTTAAATCGTGCCTAAATCATTTTACTTTTCCTTGAACCACAA
>NW_017535864.1:147837-161988 GCF_001853355.1 Bactrocera latifrons | reverse complement strand
TATTTTATGCAAAAAGCGAGTTCTCAGTGGGAAATGTGAGTGGAGATGATTTTTTTAATATTTTTTAATGCGAAAGTGAGTTTCAACCGCGGGTGTAATAACAGGATAAGCGTATATGCATATCACAAATGCCTTTAAATAAACACACACATATACATATATATATATATGTATCCCTCAAAAGCTTAGCTAGTCGCATTGCTGCATCCGTAGAATTCAATTCACACACTTGAGTTAGACAGTTGTAGGTGTTGGCTGCGCTACACTTTATCCAGAAGTCTCTTTGTGAACTTCGCCAACGCAGAAGTGCACTAACAAYAACTACTGCAACTACGCAGTGTTAGGTACACACTCTGCTATGTACCTAACATAGACACATGCCCACAACACATTTATTTATTTACACAGCAAAGGCGTGAGCATAAATGCCAGACACATYCAATCAAACATCAGTGTTAGCGCCACATTTGTTGCATAAAAAATGTATCGGCAATGCGTGCGTGTGAAATGCTTGAAATAGTTTGCTACAGATTATTGATTGCGTTGCCATTCCTGGCTGCAGCAGATACCGCTATATGCGTGCTCATAACCGTAAACACATAAGTGATTGCATATAAACATAATATTTATTTGTTTATAATTCAAAAGAAATTGCAGTGCATGAAATGATTATGCAGTTTATAGTCGGGCTGCTATATAGATTGCCTAGTAAATTATTAAATTACTCAGGTGCTTATAAAAATAGAATAAAAAAATAAAAAAAAACATTAAACTACAAAAATAATAATAAAAACTCACGGTGTCGTWAAACAAGATTAGCTGTGTGCTTTTCGCACTTTTTACAATATAATGTASGAGTGTGCTTAAATAAATTTTAGAAAGTTGTATATATGGATGTTGCCACAAAATTAATATCGTGCCCACACATTGTAAAAGAAATGTGATTTTTTTTTTCAGAGTTTCAGCAATTATTTTCAAGTCTTTCACAGCATTGGGAAAATATTTTATGACTTTTTTAAGCGCCTGTTTCTATACTTTTCTGCAGATTTCTTTATAAAACATTTTAATATTTATTTTTATTTTTAGTTTGTGTTGCCTCAATGTGAATTAATACCTTTTCTGTTTATTTGTAAATATTTTTTTTTTTTTTTGGTATTTTATTCCTTCATAATATTTATTTATAAATTTTTCCACTTTAAATAAATTTTCCGCCTTAATTCCAATTTTATTTTTTGTTCTTGAATTTCTTTTATATCTTTTTGTTATACATTGATGAAATTTTATTAGTTTGCTCAGAGGATAAGGATCTTAAGTCAACCTTTGTCTGAAAACTGGGAAATCCTCACACATTTTGAGTCTCTCTCTTGAATCATGAACTTGTCAAAACCGATTCCGGTAGCTCTTTCTTTGCCCACAATCCAGCGTGGGAGTTGAGAAAAAGCCATTTTGAGAGAAAGAGAGTAATCTTCTTTTTGGACGGGTTGAAGCTTGAGAAACGGTTGGWGTAGGGGCTTACTGTGAGGAGCTCCCTATCAACTTCAGTTTCACACTTCTTGGCTTTAGTAGTGTTTTCTAAACCGAAGTTGCAGCCATTATCGTCCAGAGTACAGTCTCGTTCAGAGAAGTGATTACCCACTCAGATTCCAGGGCAGCGAYACTAGGCTTACAGTACTCTTAAGGTTGCTCAAGGAATGCCTAACCTCGTTATCAACAGCATGAAGTCGCCTTATGTAAAGACCAGTATGGGTACCAGGCCGCAGCGGAATCTCGGACAACTGTAAAGTTAATGAGCAAGCAAGGAAAGATACCCTAGATCCGTTATCAGAAGAATGGGAGTGGACCGGTGCTCCCGTATCATCGTATGTTCTGTATTTATAACTGCGCTTCGTAAGAGCTTGGCCAGCGCTATGCCACCATCGGCATCGCAAAATCCTTTTGGTACAAKATCGATCTTAAGAGATCTAGTGATTTCTTTGTCCTCAGGAAGGCGAGCTTCTCCCCAGTTGTAGCGATTTCAACAAGGCATGGGTATATTACCGGACGCTAGCTGTGTGAAAGAAGACGAGGTGGAAGCATCTCAACACTTCCTTCTTAAAGCGTTTCTTTCTTTAAACACTTCCTTTCTTAACACTTGTGACCACACCGAACTGGTGGRAATGGAWATTAAACGCCTGTGCAAATKTGTATTGGTCAGTAAGCGTTTTGCTTACTTATAAGACCGAAARGACCACATATAGCAGACCACGTGCGATCTCTCTAAATCATTCATCTAGTCTAACATAATGTCTTCCAACATTTATTGATGACGCTGCAGTTTATCTTTGTATATGGTAGCCTCTGCATTCTACTCTAGATACTAGCAGAGTTTGATAGTCGAAGGGAGAAAGAGATATCARGTCCCTCGGAGTATACCCACTGTCTACTCCGCGGTCCATTTTGRACTCGTCGATWTAAGTTAAKCTAGTATTCTCCTCTCCTACTCAAGATCTTCTCCAATCAATGGGAAGTCACTATTGAAATCCTACTTTAGGATTCTTTGATTCCAATAGCACCATTTTTAAACAAATTTTTGATATCATTTAAATTTTATTTATTGATTTGACTTCAACCTTGTTAATCCYCTTTTAAATATTTCGTCGACCATATAGCTGAGCAATGCGGCGTGGCTCACAATTTCGTGTTGCTTGGCTTATMTTAGATTTAGCTTTTCATAAATGACAGCGGAAATAATATTTTTGATGCTCTTCAAATAATAATTTTTTGTGATGACWAATTTGGCAGCAACAACTAGGTCAGCTGCCACAGAATAGTTCATCTATTATAGCTTTGCCAAAAATATTTCTAACGAAAATAAGTTCATATAACGAAAAATGAAAATCAAAAACTCAAGGCAAAAATGTTAATCATAACATTAAGAGCTATTAAACGCATTTTATGCATAACCGAGCGAAATTATTTTAAATTGAACCTTCATTAGTTCAATGCAAAAACCGTTGCGACAAAAAGACAATTAACACACACCAGCCATACACGCACACAATAAAATTTATGTGCAGACTTGAGTGCAATTGAAAAGTGAAAATGTCAAGGTCACAGCTGGGCGCCACTGCAACGCACACCTTTACACAAACTGCATTTGTTTAAGCAGTAAATCCGCCACTTACACCTCTATCTCTGCCTTGTACCCACAAAGAAGTAGTGCGGCCAGCGTGGCGTATACGTAACCCACATTCATTGCAASGCTTATGTGTTAACGCCAAATGACTCTATTGACTTGCTATTTGCTATTAATTTCACTAGTGCTTTTTTGCTTCTTCCGCCACCTTTACGGCATCCATTTTTGCTGACGTCCTTTTATTTTGTACCGTTTCGGTGGAAATTTATTGCCGCAAAAGTTTTTGCCGGTGCAAAAGTTTGCGTATATTTTCTGCGGCGATTGCTTCCTTTGCTGGCTTGCTTTTGACTTTTCATTGGCTAACATGGCTTGCGGTGGTTGTTATTTTTTTTTTTTAACAATTTTCAACTTTGAATTTATCTACCGTAATACCTAGTGTAATATTAATTAACCCAGCAGAGCGCCAAAAGAACTTGCGCAAGGATATTTATTGCGAACACRTRCACTCTTACSCACACATACTATGTAAGCCATGTGCTTTCTTCGCACGCACACCGATTTGGCTTTTGTGTAACCTTCGCAAATGAGCGCATATTCATTTGACRCGGTGTTGAAAATCGATTCGCAAATAACCTTTATTCACTTAATTTATAGGCGGCGATAAATACCAAAAATGTAAGTATAAAATGTAATAAATATAATTAAGTTGCTTACTTTTGAACGAATATTGTGGGAACGAAAATAARTCTTGAGAAATTTTTGAAATAATTTTTACCAAAAGCGGTCATATATTTGGRTTCTGTACAATAGGTTAGGTTAKATTAGGTTAATCTGGTAATAAGCCACGCATAAAGCAGTTATTGTCCTTTGCTAGGTCTAAGAGGAATAATCATCCTTTAGGATGCCTTCGMTTGACCCGAATTTTAACAGACTCTTCGYCCTCACTATCAATATCTCCWCYAGTGKATCATACTCTGAGGACCCCAGATACTTAAGGCGTAGCCTTGCTAATGCAGGACAAGTGCACAAGAAATGCGCCATTGTTTCCCTGGTGCCCTGCTCTAGACATTTCCTGCAGCCTTCTTCCTCTATCAGCCTCTTCTTGCGAGTTTGTGTCGAAACGCAACAGTGCTCCCATCATTTTCCTACAGTCTCTTCTCTAAAACGTCAATTTTGAGTATAATAAGTTAAAAAATAAGATTTTGAATTTACAAATTAGAAGCTTAAATTCTTATTGAAAAAAATTTTGCCTACATTTAGGCTAAAAGCTCTATGCTTAAGATCCGAACTGTGCAAAAGAGTTATTGATAGCTGAATCCTTTTGTAAACTGTTGCTTTCTCTTTATTTAAGAACACTCTAGAACATTTGTCTAATAAAAACTTAAACTATAGAAACTTGCGCCTATGTAGGCAACGTTTCTTTTTATATATTTGCGAAGCATGTATTGAAAGTTAACATATATAAAAACGTGAAAATGTATAAAGTGCATATATAAAAGTGAATACGAAATGTCTCTTATTAGAATAAGCAACTTCCTTAACAGAAAGAGTGATACTCCTTTTTCCGAGGCCAAGGGTGTTCATAACATAAATCAATGATTTTATTGGTTTATTTTAGAAAATGTGTTCTCTGGTAGCAAAATATGTCGCGTTGTAGGTCACTCGAGATCCATAACCTAACTTAGGTATGAAAATATTCGGACTTATGCTACCAATGCCTCGAATTTACGTTGAATTTACGGCTAAAGGGCTCAATGAATATATACTTCTAAGATAACTGATGCTTCACAATAATGTGAGTAGTTAAAAGGCACGATTGATGATCATATGTTATAATTGCTCTTCATTTTGTATATTTCTAAAGATTATAATTCGTTAGCTGATTGCCACATTTACAGCTTGGACAACAACCCGCAGAGTTCCATGCAGCCGATCACATAGTGTAGACAACAACCCTGAGAGCTATATATAGCAGAATTTATAGTGCGAAMAACAACCCGAATAGTTGCATTCTCGTTTCAACTCGATTCCAATTCCATAAAAAATTATGTTGTACAATATGATATTTATTGTTTACGGTAAATCGATCTAAATTAGAGCTTCAATTGAGCAGTGGCCGGTTAATTGGTCAATTAACTCCTGTGCGAAGGGGCTATTAAGAGTATTTTAAGAAGTTCACCGTATTTCAACAATTTCATAAACTACATTTACTACAACCAACTGGAGTTACAAAAAAAAATTTAAATTATTTCGTAGAAAAATTGTAACACTCTGCTTCCTGCTAAACAGCGCCAGCATTTTCGTACTTAATTTTTTCCCCGCCTGTTGTTTTTACATRCCGCAGGCAACTTGTAGCAATCAACCGCTGGGGCAACAATACAAAACTTGCAACATGCAACAATAAAGTTGTTTTTTCCTTCAGTAACCAACAACATAATACTTGTAACACCGAAAGTTTGCCACCAACACACAGCAAAAATATATACTTGCAATGTTAAGAACGAGAACCAAGGCAAATGAAAATATTTAGCGCCAAAATCTTTTTGAGGACAAATTAGCGGTAGAGCATATAAAAKTAGATATGCGAAGTTAAATGTGTCTTATCCATATAAGATGGGCGCTAGGAAAAGAAATAATTCTATTTTGCTGAATCATGGCATAAGCAACTAATTACTCCAACTAGAGAACGATGCAATTCGCATTTATTTGATTAAAAAGGATCTAAWGCGATGGTCTAAGATGGTCCATCTCAGTGAAGCTTGAAAACATTTCACTACCAAACAAAGAACTAAGCAGCCTCTAGATGCTTAAAATCTCTCAGGGCTTCGCTAAATTAGTGAAAGAATATATTGATCTCTGGATCTAACGTCAATGGTTTCCAGGACATAGTSATATTTTAATACTGTGAAGCAGATAAACTAGACATAATAGAGCCTGCTCTGGTTGCTTGCAGACATCTAACCTATAAATAGGTTATACATATAAAAGTGCATATGAATTTAGCTGAGTTTCGGTAAAATCAATCAATCCCTGACTTACTCAACAAGCAAGCACACTTGGCATGAATGGAGAATGGGCCGCATATGCTGACAAATTCAAATTTGAAATCTGTGAGAATTCTAAGAGAAGTGTAACAGGGCAAAGCCTAATTGTTAGACATGAAAGTATACTAATAATGACCTCTGGTAAAGCTGTTAGGATGTAGAATAGGAGTGAGAATGAACAAACTCAATAAGTTTCCTTTAGCTTCAAGACCCAACCATAATCTTGAACAGTACATTTTTCATAAACAATTTTCTTATCTTGATGGTTTTTTTTTTTTTTTTTTTTTTTTTTTTTTTTTTTTTTTTTTTTTTTTTTTTTTTTTTTTTTTTTTTCAACAACAACTGCTCCCTGCTCAACTAATATTTAGCATTCTCCCCTAAGCACAATCATTCATACACTGAATTAATCGCACTCATGGAATTTAAAACAAAGGCAAACAAATTTCTGCGCAACGCATTTAATCTAGGGACATATTAAAAGCAGCGCAGCGCATAGCTGAGGAATAGAAAACAAGCAACATTGCAGAAATAATACAACAATACCAACGCAACAAACTCATATTACAAAAATGGGGAGAACACCACGGAATTATTTAATACTTTTTATAAACTTGTTGTTGTTGTTGTTTTTTTTTTTTTTTGTGCTCTACGACGCTAAACAGGCAAATAAGCAGTTAACAACAACAAGAAGCGCAAAAAATTTCAAATTCCAGTCTTAGTTTTGGAACGCAGCAACTGCAGTGAAGACTCGACTCCTCCAGGACATTTGCGGAGATCAACGGCGAAGCGTAGCAAAAAATCAAGGAAAATCGGCTAGTGCAAGAACAAGGGACGCCAAGGGTGCGGCAGCACAAGAAAAGCGCAAAGTTTTGCATTTTTTGCTTGCGAGTGCTTGTGTGTTTGTATARTTTGTATACTAAGCGCCCTGTGGGAACTGATTACTGCAGCAGCGGCAAACGAATTCTGCTCCAAAACTGATAAGCATTGCGTAGTTGTTGTTTTCGTTTGCTGTTATTATGCTTGGTTTTCTGCATCTTGCATTAAATTAGAAGCGCCGGCGTGGTTTTACTTGCTTTGGTTTAATAGATGCATTTATATGTTGCTCGATTCTCTTCAACCAACGTGGTTAGTGGTTTTGTGCGTGTTTCACTGATCAAATCTAAAATTGCAAAATATTGACGAAAAATTTGGTTGGCATTAATGAAAACCATTAGCCATTACATCTGCTTCTCACATAAGTCGTTGTTTGTGATTTGAAAATGCAATTAAAACTTAATTTATTTGCGGTAATTTTCGAAATTCTTAACAGATAGCTTACATGCACTTAAAATTTCAAAGTTAATAACTTTTCTTTATGCGAAAAAATTATCAAATATTCCTTAGAACTTTACATTTCTGCCATAAATTAGGGTGTCCAACACTTAAGTACTTAAAAAGCCTAAACACTCTCAAATGAATACAGGAAGAATTTTCTAACAATTCCATTTTCTTGCCTTTGACTTCTCAGTGCTGCATATTTGCTCAAGAACCAAGCATGTAATTCCTGTGACCTTTGATAAAGACTTTTATGCGGTTTTGGAAAAAGACTACAGTGAACATTTGGAAAGCACCATAAATATTGAGTTTTATATAATTTATACATCAAATTTTGCCAAAATTGAAGTTTTTTTTCGTACTCAAACAGATAGCTACCCAAGTCTTAACAAAATATTATTATCTTTTTTCGTTTTGTATAGAAATCGGAGAAGCATAGCAATTTTTGTTCATAGGCTTAACTCTTTCGGAATAGTCTATAATATCCTTAAATATACTCAGATAAGTTGCATATCCCTTTGTAGTTCTCTCCTTACGATATAGGCCAAAGTTCTATGATACAAGAAATATCCTTACTTTATACAACAACTCCCCTTACTCTCGCTCTCTCTTTATTTTAAAATCATTCTAAACTGACTTCTTGTCTTTCTTTTTTTTTCTAGAAAGTTTAGCAAAATTAAAATATTACATATTCAATTCTCTCCTGCTCCTTCAAAAAATGTTTCTGTAACGACTTTTTGTCTTCCATTTTCTGCTTGTTAGCGTAAGAAGAGTGAATATAATATATCTTTTCCGATCTCCTATCTCCTGCCATATACTAAACAGTCATCCCATTGGCAACTTGGCTCCCTCGTCACTGTTGACAAAGTCCGCTGTGTTTAATATGAATACATACCTGCTGACGACAGTCTTAACCCATGGCGCTCAAATGCGCAGCGGATCAAATCAATGCGTTGACCAGCGCCCTGAAAATGCCAGGCAGTACCAATTGGCAGTGTAGAATAGACACACTATCCTCCTTGATAGGGTTCGGGGCCCATCTAAAAGCTCTGACGCACTTTGGGTCCGGCACCTGTTTGCAATACAACTTCACATTCAACTGACAAAGTGTCAATTATTCCCGCATTCGGATTTTAACCACAATCACCACGAGCTCCCCCAGGGACCAGTCCGCGTAAACAGGTTGGAGCGAACTCCAAGATCTCCTGCTCCCCTTGGCACCAGATTTAAGTCTCCGGTCAGACCTCGTAGCCGAAATAACTACCAGTTGAGTTTCCATACTGCATTGAACTGGTGACCAGGTTTTGAATACAGTGAATACGGAGTGATTCGAAGTCCACTCAGATGACTGTCGATTGTTTCTGAGTGGTTGTCCGBAAAAAAAATTATCTGACAMCTRTCAAAATTTTGAAGGTTAGGCCTAACCGAATGGATTTAATTCCAGCAGCACCATCCTTATGTTCGGCTGAGGACTTTCAACGGATGTGCTAATATAATATAAATATATTGATTTTTCGATTTTTAAATTTTTTGATTTTTATGCTGTTTTATACTAAAAATTCTCACTCAAGTTCAATAACCTCCATTTCTGCCCACAGCTGTGATGCATGAATGGCTTCACTTAGTGCTTTTTAATCACACAATTACTAAAACCACCAAGAAAATAGTATGCCAGCTGAGTCAGAGCACTAATTAATTTATAGTTGAATGTCTGAACCAACAATCCCTGATCCCTTCAAAGTACCCAGGCAACACTGCTGTCTGTGTAAACAACATTTTTTCATACTCGCATGCACCGCAACAAACACTCAACTTTTCATATATTCAATTTCGAACTCGTACCACAAATTTCGTTTCTATATTGGTGGAAAAGAATTTTAAACTTAATTCGAAAACAAACTTTTCCACACTAATTTGCGATAAGCGATGCGAAGCGCCAATTCAACTAATGCAACAATTCGATATTGCAACAAWTTTGCCAAATTTCCAGCACACACCAGCATTAAATGTGTGTATGTTTGTGTATGATGGCGTATGCTCACACACGCAAGCTTTGTACGGTTAGTTATTTAGTTGAGTGCTGGATTTGCCACTCAACTTTTCATCCACCCATCAATTCATAAATATGTTTGCGGGTGGCAGTGAATTGGAAACTCAAAGAAAGCGTGTGAGAGCGTAGACCACTGCGTGCTATGGACACATATCTAGCCATTTAGCACAGCCCGAAACGTTAACGAGTGGGTGTCTCATATATATTTTTCTCAAAAACATTAAAATCCACACGCTCGCTTCTCAGCATACCCGCAAACCTTAAACTGTCTGCCGTTCACAGCTGCACATTTCGCTCGCAAACTCACACAGTTAATACACAGCCGACATCAAATCATCTGGCAACCCCTACTAACTTTGCTTGTGTGTGTTTTAGTGGCGTTTTGCCACAACTTTCTTGTGCTCTCCGCTATTTCGTTTTTAGTTTTACTTTATTTGCGCACTTTTTCGTCAGCGCTTTTCAATCGCCATCGACATGTGCTGATCATCTAAATCCCATGTCACACCCCGCCCATTTGTTATTTAGTGTGCCAGTCAGCCAACCAGCAGACATAAAATGTTGAAGTGGGTTCCGTTTGTGCACATGTGTTGGTTTTGTATATATAAATACGTGCGATTTGAAGGTCCTTTGCCGCCTTTTCGCATTTTTATCTATTTTATTTTATTTTATTTTATTTTATTTTTTCACTTAGAAACTAGAAAATCCAATCATAAAATTAAGCACATCTTTCAATTTCCTCTCATTTCTGCCGCGCAATTTGTGCGTAGACCAGCAACTTCTTCCCATTCTTTCTTTACATTAGTGTTTGTCTATGWGGGTGTGCAGTGAAGTTATGTGCTCAGTAAAGGTTCTTCGTTGGTGTCTAACTTTTTTCTGTTTCCCTAATTTGTTTCTGTTCGTTTACTTTTCGTAATTTCCTCAGCATTCTTAAGTATAAATAAAATCCGTTTCTTATATAAATATTTATATTTGGGATTGTAGCTGCTTGAGCACAGAAATTAAGTTTCCGTGGGTTTTACAAAAGATTTTACTTCAAGRTACCTAAGTTCACAGCTTTTTTATSAGATTCCCTATCAAGTATTATCTCTGCAAGTACTAGACCGCTTAACAGGAAATCGAAGAAAACTTTAGCGACTTTTTTGTAGACTTAATTTTATGTTCTGCGCTGAAATCCAAGGCAGAATCACTTTTGCCAGCAGGTGCTTCTTTGGACTGAGGAGGCAATTGAAAAGTAAAGTGATCTATCGCCGAACAAAGACAAAATTCCTCTAGTCATTCATCATCCCCGTCTTGCTATATAATGCAGAGGCATAGGCAATGACAACATCTGATGAGTCTGCTGTAGGAAAGTTCGTGGAAGAGGTTTTGCATAGGGTTTATGWTCTTTTGCGCATTGGCAACGATGAGTGGCGCAATCGATGGAACGATGAGCTGTTCGAGATACATACTCATATGCTGATCCTGACATAGTTCAGCGACTGAATAGACAGCGGTTGCGCTGGGTAGATGTAAGCAGAGGAAGWGGACTACCTYCACTCCGCTGGAGAGATCAGGTCTGTCTGCACTTGGTATCTCGAATTAGYGCCAAATAGCCAAAAGAAGAARCRACTGGWGCGCTGTTGTTAACTTGGCTATAACCGCAAACGGTGTCTACGTCAGCAGAGAAGAAGAAGATAGTGAGCTTTTGGACAATTCCTTGCTATTGATTGATTACATGCAAGCTTTAAAGCAGTTGATCTAAAGCACAGTGAAGAAGAGTTTCAGATTACAACCCAAAATAGAAAATTGTCAGACCCTGTATTTCAAACCACATCAGACCATTTACTCCTATATTGGAAATAAGTTTGGAAKAATTACAAACTTTACTTACTCTCACCTCGAATTTAATACAATTTTCTGTCACGCAGAAGTATAACGCTCTTCTGGTTGCAACCAATAG
Source organism: Bactrocera latifrons (assembly GCF_001853355.1). NCBI lineage: Eukaryota > Metazoa > Arthropoda > Insecta > Diptera > Tephritidae > Bactrocera > Bactrocera latifrons. The sequence goes on along the minus strand of NW_017535864.1, from coordinate 150,526 downwards.
ATAGRTTATACAAGGCAATTGAGGTTTCAAGCATACTAAATGAGGTACAAAGTTATGTATGAGATGGTCCATCCAGGTTAAAGAGAATTCAACTAACTTTACCACAACTTTTACGATCATGAAGTATACGCAGAAAGGAAAAGTAAATTTTTCTCAGAATCCACATCTAAAATCGTAATACTTTTATTAGTACCTATAGGTATGAGCAGCTCTAGACAGTTATCGTAAAGTAAGCTTAAATTTCAAAAATCAAAAGTGRTTAGTTTCAAAGATTAATTAGGAAATATGCATTGCGGACTTACCAACAACTTTGTTATTATGTAACAATCTTGAAAGCTTGGATGGATTCGTGGTTGAATAGTCAAAACTGGATAGGTCCGCTGATTCGACAATTACTTTTCTGACTCAAGTAATCTGACTAATTAGAAAATATTAATTTCAAGTTTCCCAAAAACTCTAAGGAAACTTTAAGGCTTTCATAAAGCAAATGCCTTCAAAATGAAACTTAAACTTTCATAAAGTTTCCTTTTTCTAAGTTTCATTTTGAAGGCTTCCCGAAAGTTTAGTCATTTCTAAATTTGTTAGTGCAAATATGCGTTTCTTTCAGAAATCCATGTACAACAATATACTATTGTATATCAAATTCTGACAACCTCAACCACCAACCTACCTCAACAATGCTAATCACTTTAGAACAACCCAAGGTCACTGAAAGCTCCAGCTATTTTAAGCTTTTCATATAATTCCCCACAAACTCGCCAATTGCTCCAGCTTAAATCACATTCTTCTTATTATTAGAAATGCAAGTAAATCCCACAATGCTGATAATGTCAATTAAACGAGAAAGAAAGCAAAGCCGCACAAAAGCAGTGAACTAGAAATTAAAAGAGAAAATAGTTACAGCAAAATGTAAAAAGCGGATATCCTTAAAACCGCTTAACGTAAATCAAACACACAGACTAGGAGATATGGACAGCAACAACAACAATTGTAAGAGCAGCAACAACAACACGAACAGCGCTTGCGTTTGCTGCTTAGTGAGTTTTAAACGCATCACAAGTGAGTGAGGCATAGACACCAAGCCCTTCGTCTATACCCGCCAAGTACACACACATGCTTGTGTTAGTCTGCGTAGCACACGCCCAACACCCGACAGTTAAGTGGACATTAAGCACCGTAGAACAGACAGACACAGAGACAGGCAGTCGGCAAATTAAAAGTATCTGCGAGTAGACGCGTATTTGCGGGGCATCCAGTTGCAGCGGGCGAAGGGATTTGGAGYGCGGTGGTCTTAGCAAATGAACACGCGTATGTAATGGACCACTGCGCCTTTGCTAGCGTATTATCTACGCACCAGACTGAATTATCGAGTGTTGGCTGGCAGCTGATGCCACAAATTCCATTCTACACTTGCATTCCTCTTTCGTTTTTATTTCATTTCTTTCTTTTTTTACTTTGGTATTAATGCTAACAGAAAAATTTACAGCATTGTGTTAAATTTCACACATTCTCATTAGCGGCTAGCAAATAGTTAGTTGATGCTGTAGAAAGTCTATAGGTGGCAAGTATGTAGAAGCAAGATAATCAAGTATAAATTTTTACGTTTAATGAAGGATTTTTCCTGATGCCTTCCTCCTTTCATTCAATTTGTCTGCGTGGCGTGGGAAATTTATAAAGCTAACAAATGTTTAAAGATTTTCTAATGACACTACATCTAGTGCTTATAAAATTTTCTGCTTAAAGTTCGATACTTTTGTATGATTCTTCAAATTTATAAACGGCATACAATTCAGTGTCTCCAGAAGTATAAATAAAGGAGACGAATGTGGCTAGCTTAGAAGAAAGTCATGATGGAATTATTCCTATCGGTRATACTGAGTTGACAGTTCTTGGCCGGATAAATATTCGTATACCCAGCAGTCCGTTGTGTTACCTAGAACTCCTAAAAACTGGTTCATAAGATCCTTATTGGCTACGACTACTAGTTCGCCGAAACTAAGGTTAACGAAATGTCTCAGCAGCCATCTTGCAAAAGCGTGACAATGAAGAAGAAAGTGCCTGGATGATCTAAAGTCGGAGAAGATTTTAAGCCTTATCGCATGAACGCATATAAGATAATGTCCAGTRAGAAGAAGAAACTTGCTGAGGTCATTTAGTTCGGTAGATCTCAAAATCCAGTAGAGCTAGTCGTTGAAAAATGCTAGAATCCAAAGGGATCCAACTTGGTCCCATTCCGAAGTGAACCCGTCATGCGTGCTGCTGATAGAGCATCTCAGCGGTTTTGCAGTTGGATTGCGCTGTGATGAGGCAGTCAAACCATTCTGATGAAAATCTAACTCGATGCTTTTTTCAGTGAAGACAGACACTACTTGAATAGCTTTGAACATAAGTTAGTGATTTCAGCGCTGTTATTTTTGCTCCGCCGTCAACGTGAATGCTCATCTCCTGGAAAGTGGATGCAGCTCGTAACTGTACGTCTACCAACACTTTGATAGCAATCACTTCTGACTGAAAAATATTACAGTAGGCCGGCCAGTACGTTAAATCTTAAATTGACGGAGAGCAGCTTACAGAAAACTCGCCCTCAAACCGACCCAATAGCTTCCCGCTTCCATAAGAAAGAAACCTAATCTCGCCTCTTCTCCTGCGTCTTCCTCCCATTCATATCGCCATTGTCCCTGTGTGAACA
>NW_017535864.1:137787-147567 GCF_001853355.1 Bactrocera latifrons | reverse complement strand
ACAATCACGTGGTATATGATCTTATACACATTTCATATTCATTTTGCTCTGAATTTTAAAGCTTATAATAATTATAGTTGATTTCGATTGTCTTGTGATGCTCTTGTTAGAGTAATCAATGATTTTTTTTTATATTACATAATATACTAACTTTTAATTGACTAGTCCATTCAACATTTATTTATGGCCATTTTCATTTGCATCGTATATATTTTTATTACCTTACTTCTGATTTATTTTATTTCCTCTCTCTGTCTCTCTGCCGCCTTCATAGCTAATTTTTTAATCTCTACTTTATTGATTTCTAAGCACTTTCCTGTCGACTCTGTCAGCAGCCGACATGATGGATGTTCAATTGAATTGTCTGTATGTAAGCCTCTATGCGGATAACTGCTTTTGTCTCCTCTGCTTCGGTGCATGAGCATTCTGAAAGTTTGCCACATAGTTCGTTGCTGGTCGTGCTCGTTTTGTGTCCTTCMTAAAAAGCATTAATCCTCTAAAAGTTATTCACATGCATGAGCGAAAATGTATGCTGTTGAGTTTTTTATTCGATTTTCTTGGTCTACAACTGTGATTTCTCAAGCTTTCGTCAGTTCGGCACACACTTGCATACAAACACACATATGTACGCCAGGCACTGTTTACTTAGGTGCATGCGGTTATTATGCCACATACTAAAAAGCAGCAAAGTAGTAAAATTTCTTAATCTCTTAATGGATGGCAATAGCGTAGAAAAGTTGAACGACCAACTTGGTTGGTGGGCTAGCAAAAACAAAAAAAAAAAAACTTGAAAATATGTTGGAGGTATTACCAATCAAAGTGAAGTAAAAATGAAATACTTAAGAKACAGGCAATATTTTTACTTAGCTCTGAAAACTGAAATAATGGTAAAGCCTAGAGTCATATAAAGGTTCTATTGGAGTTATACATTCCGGTTATATGGTAACTAAAGGAGTCAAAACAGTTATTTTTCCCTAAAAAGTTTAACTTCGCCTTCTACCATAATGGCTACCGCTTGATTGAGAGCATAGAATACTCCCTCTCCATCTTTGTTCCTTGTTGAGATGGAGTAGGCCCCGCGGCGGACCACCGCCAAGTCCTTAAATGCATCCATCTTCTCGGTGTCTGATTGTAATCTTGTTAGCAATGCATTTGCTATTTGGACGGCTTCTATACATTTGATGCTATTAGCTACCATCTTTGTTGTTGTACGTAAAGCAACACTATTTACGGATAAAGCCCTCCACCAGATAAATTCACCATAGAACAGTCTTGGCTTAACTACGGTTTCGTAGAGCAAACAAACAACTTTTGATGAGAGGCCCTACCACTTTCGAAAAGCTCCTTTACAACAGTATAAGGCAAATRTAGTCTTCCTCACCCCTTCTTCAATGATAGCTTTCTATCAAGCATGTGATCCAGTACTTGAACTTCTCGACCAAACAAATCAAGGACAACAAAGAAACGCACACACATATACATATACAAATAAATAGGCACGCATATGCATATTTAAAATACAACTTACCGAGACAGGTACAGTGAATTAATGAGTGGGCACAAAAGACAGAGCGGCGTCGGCCGACTGAGTGGATGAGTGATAGTACACCAGTGTATCAGAGGCACACTACATATATGTATTTATATGTGTTTGTATTCGTGTGTATGTGTCATAAGCACAAAAAGGTAATCAAAATATTGCGACACATAAGGGCGCCCGCAGCTGACATTTATGACGCTACATCCGCCGAGATGCACACACACCCAAACATACCTCCGCCCACTGCAGCTGATAAGCCRCACACACGTGTATAAATGTATGTGTGTATTCACATGTGGGTGTATGTCAAATATTAATACAGCGATGCAAGGCTACAGATATCAACTCTAGTGTGCCCTGATGCTTTCTGATGAAATGGCGAAAAAGTGCCGCATAAACAGACAGACAGACTCACCGAGGAGTAACAGCGCGACAAATCTACATAAAGCATACAATATTTACTGGCATACAATTACAAATGGCAGAGCTAAAAATGGGGCGCAAAATCGGCGATGAGATATGGGGTGTGTGTGCATTGTTGGCGTTACGGAAATCCCTTTGTGGCTGTGTCTGRCAGCGAGCGTGTTACTTGTACCCCTACGCCGTTGGCATGCAAATGATTTAAGCTAATCAAATGGCATGTGCGCAGCAGCAGCCACACTATACACTCTACTCCCGAACCCCCTCAGCTCTTGTATCGACTTYACTACGAACGCATTGCAGGTCAGCRTTAAGATAAAGTGCCTGTGTGTCGCTCAAAGGACAAAGCATACATTTCAGCGTCGCAGTTGTTGGGCGACAGATTTGCCGCAGATCGCAGATAAGTAACCGGTATACTGTGTGTATGATATGGACATATTTGTACTATAATTTACATACATTGTTGGTAAAAAATTGCTAGCTTTTTTATTGCGCAAATCCCAATGGGCGAATGGTCGCTCAGGTAATGAGCAGTAAATTGCCTAAAATTCTCATTCAAATTGCCGCTTTCTTGTGCTATAATTTTCGCTGGTATRTACTTACGCTTATGGTTTGTCATCAACTCGCGATAATCAGTTTTTGAAACAAAAAAATTAATTAGCAGACATGCTCGCTGACCGTTGGGCGGCAATTGAGCGTAGACCCAAAGAATTGTTTTAAAGTAATGAGCAAACATTTGGGATGGCTGGTCATAGYGGAATCGCTGGCAACTGTACAGCCTGWGAGCTAGCTATATAGGTAATGTTTTTAACTCGCTCAAATCGGAATCAGAGCGAGCGAGTTGGATAGCCGTCATCTTATGTACGTTCTATTGCTATACATGTGGATCGCGCTTACGCTTAGGCGTCTGTTGACGACCAGCCTCTGTCCGACTGCCAGATCGCTTTGGCCTAGAGTAGAACGTAGGAGACCTACTGTACTATTTGCAAAGTTCATGTTGTTGTCATGTAGAAGTTCTTACTGAACATTGTCGGACGCAAGACTGGATTTTTTATCATTTGTGCCTATTGGACAATGTAGAGTAAGAACCTCTATCAAATGTCTATGGATGCAGGTGAGGTGGAAACACGCAATCACTTTCTGCTACATTAACCAGCTTTTAAAAGGCTGCRGTTGAAATATCTCTGCAATCATAACTTGGGGACATAGCCGAGGCTGACATTAGCCGCAGCAACGATTTTGTGAACGCCTCAAAGTGCTTCGTCAATTGATGATCAATTTTATAGGAGTTCCAAGTACTACAATGATTAGCACGACCACTTAACCAAACATTCGCTATTTTTTAACAATCAATGCCTTTCTCACCCTATTTCAGCATTGACCTTCATTCAAAGCTTTGTATCAAAGATGAGAACCAAGTTCTTCTCCTTTTCGGCAGTGTGAAGCCAAGAGCTCTCCTACAACGGAAAGGCTACATACGGAATTTGATTCCGGATCCAAGTACTTCACTTATTCAACAGGGCTGGGTGCCGAGAGCCCCCAATATGGGAAGCTATACCACTTGATAATTAAATGTAGTGCAGTTCAATTTGGATTGGAAGCGTTAGCCGCTTCTATCCGCCCAACTAGCTACCACATTAAGGTTATAGTTCGAAAAGAGGACTCTAAGTAGACCCATTCGAAAATACTCACGTCAAGTGTTTTTTTTGTTTTTTTCTATAAATCAATATACTGCCTACCTACCTACTGCCTACCCTTTAACTAATAATGTACTCATATAAAGAAGGATATTTCCGGTACTATATGTCAGGTATAAATCTTATAACCATAAAAATTCGATCACTRAGAACATAAATAAATGATTTGCACAAATACATATCATTCTCTCACAATACAAACATATATCTGCTTTTATATTTCACAGAAAAACTAACATCACCACGGCTCTCCACATAAAAAGAGAAGAAGAGACACTACACGTATTCAAAGAGGCTATCCCGAAGATATATTATACATTTGTTAATATCCACACAAATACATGCGCAACCGACTGAAAATAGTTGGGAGAGTATATTACACTCTTTTATATACGCTGAGTATATTGCGCTCTTTAGTTTGCACAGTGCGCTGACCGCTCTTCGCTCTATGCTCTCTTGCTGAGCTGCTGCGCTATTGGATAAGTGTATGCGTTCGAAATCGTGACGCTTGCGTAATATAATTGCACAAATGAGAGTTTAAGTAWATGAGCAAAATAAATCGGAAGGAGAGTATATGGGAAACGGAAATGAACTGTATAAGCGAAGTCTAATACAAGAGGGGAACGGAAATGAAATTTATAAAAGGGGTAATTATAGGTGAGAAATTGAGAGCAATAAGCGCATTTGACTTATATTTGTAAGCATTTCCAATAAAATTACTAGTCGATGACAATAACTCGGCAGCACCATTACCTAACTGCGTTAATTGCTAAACGAAATTGAAAAGACATGAACTTTTTTGTAGAAAATATGGCAAAAGTGATTAATTTTTTTTTTTTTTTTGTTTGGTTACTTAGTTACTGAAGTGCTATTTACATAAAATATTAGTGAGAATTGTATAAAAACTTAAACTTATATAATTAACTGGAAATTAAAAACGGAAATCTGTTTAGAAAAATGAGAGTCGGTTTTGGTCGGCTTAAAATGTGACGTAATCTTTCGCGCAGCAATCTTTAGACGTATGTATGTACATATATGAGAGAGCCGAGCACTACTGTAAACTGCTCAAAACGGCAATAGTGAAGTGGGTGTAAAGAAATACAAAATCGAAGTAATTGCACTGTATGTATACATATATATTTTCAAAACTGAGCAAGAGAGATACAGTACAGCTATGAATTACAGTTACTAATACGCTATAAAACATATAAACGCAGTGTTAAGGCAAAAGCTAAAAATRGACGTTAAATGTAATATAATATGATACAAAATCTTAACAAACTCCAAAACTTTCACTTAAACGTAGGAAAAACGTGTAAAGTGTTTATTAGTATTACGACTACTCAATGCGGTTCGGTTCGCGATTAAAATTGATCGGCGCGGTTCGCGTGTGTAAGCCGTGTATGCTAAAGGCAAGTGCTGTCAAATGTTGATAGTTTTATAAAAGGGTAGTGTTCAAAGAAAAATTTAATAAGTAGTGAAATTAATTATTTTATAAAAAAGTTCAAGTCTTTTAAAAAAATATAAGTGACAAGGGCAAAAAAAATGTAAGTAGTAAAGTATCAATTATTTTATAAGAAAAAGTTTATTTCAATAAAAAAAATATGTTGCCTTTTAAGAAAATATAAGTGATAAAGAAAAAAAATAAAGTCAATTATTTAAAAAAAAAAAAAAAAGTTCAGTTGTTTGTGCCGTCTTTTAAAAATATAAGTGGTAAAAGCAAAAAAAAAATGCATGTTGAAAAAATAAATGTGTGTGTGTTTTCAAAAATTAAAGAGGCTGAGGAAAGTGAGAGCCCAAATTGTGATCGATTCGTTTYATATAATAATCATTATATCGTTCGTTCTCGTTAAATAAAAAGTCACAGTATCGTAAAAAAATCATGGAGTTGCTGGAGAAGGCTTCAACTTTAAAGATTCGTTTAACGGTAAGTCATTTTTCATATGTCTACATTTAATGCATTTATATATTTCACGAAATATATCCATTTAAATTCTGACAACTATTTTAGAGAAAATTAAAGGTAATTAAATTTGATGGTCCTTTAGCACCGAATGCTGAATCTATACTGAAAGTCTATTTTGTTAAGGGTACTTTTATTTGAGGAGCCAAAGTGTTTGAAGACAGTTTCTGAGATTATATATTATATCTTCTACATTGTATAACTGGGTTAATCCTTCGAATTAACAAAATAATAGTAAAACTTGTTTCTAGTATAGTTTATATCCTTTTCAAAAAGTGTTGTTTTATTTCTTGAGTCAAGTTATCTTTTGTATGAAATTACCTACGCTATTGTTGCCAAATTTTGCACTTTAAATCCAAAGGTTTTGGAAAGCACAAAGCAGTGTATTTACATTATATTTTACAGATTAAAGTATATGTGTTGTTTCCACCAGTGGTCAGGGGCGAATCTAGAGTAGAATCTTAGGGGTGAACAATATAATTTTGTACTTGATTTGAGAAATGTTAACCTGTACAAGCATTGGAAATAATGTATAACATTTCGCTTTCGGGGAGAGTTGACCCCGCCTCCCGCGTATCCGCTCCTGGCTGAGAATATATAAAATTTTGTGAATTTAGTAAACTCTAAAAGCGAAAACTCTGAGTGATGTGAGCAAAAGAGAGCCTATTATATATWATATATTATAAAAAACAGGTCATCATTGAAGATTCTTATATGTGTAAGTGATATTTGCATTAAAGGGGAAACATCAGGCTTTCCATATCATATGCTATGTGAAAACGAAGTACAGTAGGATCAAAACGTAATTGAAGATTTTATACTACACTTCTTTATAAGCTCTTTCCTCTGCCATGTAACCATTCCATCGCAAGAGTTAATGTTTGCTCTCTACTGGAATCATGGAATACACATACGCACACTTTCTCATAGGCCGCGCTMAACTATCGTTGAAATCAAATTTCAATATCTATGTGTGTATTGTAAAAAAATATAAATGTAATTGCAGGTACATCTCTTGAGTTCAACACTCATTTCCGTTTCCCCTCTGAGCAACTTTAATCTTACTATTCAGCTGCGCTGAACGCTAACTAACATGCAGATACACATACAGCTTCACTGGAAACGGAAATGAATCTGCAGTATTTAAAGMGAGTGTAATGCAGAGAGTCAGATGMTCTCTTTTTTATGATGAGCGCATAACAGATCTAAATTTGGAATTTTATACATTGGTATAGGTGGGTGTAGCTAAGTTATGAGAGTATCTCATTAACGGCAATTTGAGTACAATAGAAAATAAAACATTCTTGAGTAAATGTCTAACGTAACGGAAGTTTTCCAATTACGCAACAAAAATGTAAAATTTTGTATTAAAGAACTTCTCTTTAAAGGGGAAACTGATTTTTGACTATCCAAAAGCAGAATCTATGCAAAGTACAGTAGCGTGCAAAGGGTAAATGAAGCTAAGAAATGCTCGCAAAAATAGTAGTGCAAAAACAGAAACCCCAGCACCTGACCTGATTGTAGCTCTACACTACATAAAGAGTTATAAGAGTAATTAGAGCGTATTTTGCRAAAATATGTATATAAGAGCATTACGCTCTTTTTCATCAGTAATATTGTTTTCACTATATTATTGAATTTTTGAATATCATGGAGCCCAACATGTCAAACACACACCGTCAATGACGCTAAATTGTTGTCCATTGGTCGGCAGGAAAAAATCCCATATTTCGTCTATATTTCTGSCATTAGCAGCGGCAGCACACATTCACAACAACAACTCGTGGCCAATATCAGTACTACCGGCCTTCGAAAGTGCCATTTATAGCGTTTTAGTATGAGTAGTTAACCTTCATAGATATATGTTTATGGTAGAGTGCATGTGAAGTGGAGAGCCCGCTGAAGTGCAACTTGGCAATAGTTCACGCATTAATTAATTCGAAAATGGCAGCCACAAGTGTTTGCCTCTCAACTCGCAAATTCAATTCATTTGATGATCACTGAGTGCAATTTAAAAAAATTTAACACTTGAGCTTTTGACMGTTATTCGTGCGCATGATGTGCTAAACGATAGCAATTTTCTATAAYTTTAAGCAGCGAAGTTTTTTTCAATATTTAGTTGATGAAGAAAATCGAAACAAAGTGCAGAAGTCTGCCCTATTTAAATAATATTTCATTGTCATATGCTTYATCTTCTTTCAGAAAATATATAGACTATTTCATAATTGTACCGAACCCATTCTTCCTCAGAGCTTTAAATCATATTAATTGTTAATTTTTATACTGAAAACGAATCCTACCTCTACGCATATAAGTATTTCAGCTACCAATATTTTAGATTTCTTTTCGAAAATGCTTGTAAGGGTTCTCTAAATTGTCGAAACAAACCCACTTTTAATCGAAGCATCTAGGATTTCGTTTGTATGACAAAGAACAAGTAAGGCAAACTGGGTCAAATTCAAAGCCCCCAACTGAGTGGAGGTTCTCTGTGCAACTTGAAACAGCAGGTGTCACAAGAAAAATGTTTGATAAAACCTGGCCGCCGCTAACTGTCATTTACCCATAACTTGCAGAGTGAAAAATTAATGAAAAATAATATTTTCTTGAGTTCCTAACGAGCTTAAGTTAATGAATTTATTAAGAAACAAATATAAATAAATAGATAAAAATAAATACAAAAAAATAAAAATAAATAAATAAATAATTTTCCAAGCTTTCAATTTAATTTTTCGGTGCAGCATTAGTATCGTCGTCTTGTAAAACATACATATATCCAGTTCCGCGTCTTATTTCACTTTGCTTCTTCCTCAGCTTGTGMTGAATCATCCAACTCTATACCAGTATCTGCATCCTCTTCGTCTGGTATGGGATTGCCGCATTCAATGCCATAGAATAAACATCTTGGACACTTCGCGCTATTAACTGTCAGTTCAAAATTTCCAAATTTCATTATGTTTTTGTTAATTTTTATATTTTTTGTTTATTAAGTTTTGAATTTATTTTGATATTCTTTTGTCGTTGAAGGCTTAGTACACACTGAAGTTTTTCTTTGGTGTCAGGTCTTTTATAAACATAGTCGAGGTTGTAGAGGCGGTGGTATTTAGTAGAGCAGGTAACGAAGATCATGAGTTTTCGGTTTAGCGCTTGAGTTCTGAGAATACAAACTCCGATGTTTTTAGCCGACTTCTCGGAAATAGCTGACTTAAACCTTTTTCTTTTTGTGTATTTTTTAAACTGGGAGTAACGCTTTATTTAGTGTTACATTTATGTTTCTGAACAATGTGCCTACAAAACTATGGAAAAAATTAAAATACATCTTTATTAGTGGAAATTGTAGGGAATTTCCCGTCTTCAGACTAACACAGTGTCATTGGCATAACCTACAAATCATTCAAAATTGCGTTCTTCTTCAACTATGGCTCTTAACGACCCATAAAACAGCGAACAAAAATAAAAATTCTAGTCATGAGTCCTAACGTTAGTAGAAGTATAAGCAAATCATGATCGCAAAATTGGATTTAACCATATCTGAAGCATTTACGAACGCTTGTTATACACATTAAATGTATAATGTGCAATAACTCTTACGTCTTCTTGCATATTCCCTTAATATTTMCATTTATAGCAAAACATAACCACTCCCCATAGCTCTTCACTAAAAGCTACTTGTTAACGGTACTTTCATCAAAGCTCGCTTTTATGCTTAGAAAACAAACTGTCTGATAGCAAAGTTTTATGCAACAAAGCACAACGACAACAAACAAGCGCAATAAATGAAGCAAAATAATATTTAACAAGCAGTGAACAGTTAAGAGCATGTGATGCGAAACTTTCGACTTCCATAATACGGCGGCGATATCACGCTTTTGGCAAAACCATAAAAATGCTTAGCTAACAAGATAGTATTTAACTTTACAAAGAAACATTTGCAATTGTCTGCCGCTATCAGCTGCGCGGTAGAGTAATGGCCATTTCTATGCTTAAATATTATTTTTGATAACATTCACCCAGCCAACAGCTGATTTACACACTTCTGCTGACAAAAGTTAAAGAAATAAACAAATAAACAACTTTTTGACAACAATGCGCTGGAGCAATCAAATTTGATTGGACAAACAACTCATTTGCTGTTGTATTTTTTTTTTTTTTTTTTTTTTTTT